>NC_134490.1:84009036-84046536 GCF_040206685.1 Ascaphus truei
AGTCGTGCGTTGTTGCTAGAGTTGGAGGGCTATAGGCCTACTAGGGACTGGAACTGACAAGCTACCTCCCTGGGACAACCAGCAACCCAGCTTCCAGCAACCCAGCTCAGGTACTATGCATGAACACCCTGAAAAGCCATCCTAAACACTCTAAGGGCTGTGCCCCTGGACAGCACCTAAAGCACTTACACTTACAGTATGTATCAGAAATTATTAAGTAACACAATAAAATCACCTGTCCTGCTCCTAGATCTAAAAAACAACTTTATATTACAATGTTCTTTACTTTCCCTTTAACATCCCAATTGAATATTTTTCTAAACCTATATTTACTGTAAGGTTGAGCAATTGATGCAAAACAATACTTGTTATATATTCGCTGCTGTTATATATACAGAATGCTACAACTGATATACAGTAGAAGACACAAAAGAGAATAGTACCATGCAGTACAATTTATAGGGACACCTTGAGCCATATTTATTGAGCAGTCTTCTGCCATAAGGCTCCTTTCGATGCTAGAAGACACTCAAGACAATGAGCTAAAAGGTGTCTTCCAGTGCTGCGAGGTGCCTAATGGCAGAAGAATGTGTAGTAAAAGAATTTTTAAATATTTTTCAGTACAGTTGATAAACCATCCTTTGTATGCAAGTCCTTTTGTGTGCCTATGAAAAGTATATGTTTATTTCAAGCTACTTTGAATTTCTCAATGGTGTTTTTCACCAACGTGTGACATATCTGACCAAGATATGTCAAATGGAAAAAATGAAAAGTGTATATTTGTATCCGTTTGTCCCAATTAGTAGATATTGCATAAAAAGATATGACATACGACTATGGGCCTCATGCAGTAAGCGTTGATAAGGGAAATATGGCCATGTTATAGCCAAAATTGGGTTTGAGATTCAGTAAGCGCCGATAAGTGCTTCATATCGCCAGGTTTCGGAGCCGATAATTTGGTTATGGCCAGTCGCCTGCCGATAAGCCTGTTTTCGACACTGATCGCCACTTTTTTAAATCGGCTGGATTCAACAAAAAAAAACAGCTTATCGGGGCTGATCGGCACTACGAAATTGAGATGTTATGGCCGATTTCTCCCGCCAACTAAAGTTGGCATTTTGGACGGGAGAACGATCGCTAAGGCTGCCGGAACGGCACTTAGAAAAAAAAAATCTTCTGTACATCAATGGAAGTCAATGGAGCGGGGACGTATAACAGTATAGTACTGTTTACGTTTCATTGCTCACAATACAAGGGGGATTTGCATTACAGTGTAGGGGCATTCCCTGCATTGTGTCACAGCTGATGTGTCTTATTTGCATAACATTCGACTTTTACATGTTTTCAGCATTTGCGGGTCACATTACTCATCATGTGATGATGTGGCAAGGGAAAATACTATACTACACTCTTAAAGGAGAACCTCACATCATATCACACATTTTACTCAACTCAGCGACAATTATTTACATGATGTCACACATGTCACACATACACCGTATATTCATGTTCCTTTACATTACACAATGCTTGTAATGTGTCACGCATCTTTAAACCTTCATGTACATCTAAATTCTCATGTTTACATCTACGTTTGGGTCCTCCCTATTTTCATGACGTCACTTATTGGACGCTCAATCACATTGCATGTTTACATTGTAACCGTTGCATTACAAGCACTTCAACCTAACTTATACACACATGTACAGTAATTCAGCATTGGGACACCTTGTAAACTCATTCTATAGCAACTATCCTCCTTACACAAATGCATGCATATGCACACGACTATTCATTGTTGCCAACATGTCACAATAACATGGATAATTACACATGTTACACAAAACTTTTCCCACGTCAATCTCAGCCTTTTTGTCTCATTACATGACTGACTCTTGCGTTCACAAGTGTTACATGCATTGCACATGCAACTATTTATTTGCAAGCAATCTTTGTACAAAGCTTCACGTCACATCATTGCCAAATATCATCATTCCCTGCAGAATACACACAACAAATACTTAGAACAACAAGTGCACACAGCTTGCCACAGAAGTACTTTATTATGTTAATGTAACACCTTGCATTTTACTATGTCACCTGACATCATCACATACCTATTTAAAGGACGCACATTACCTGCTCATTCACAGCTACTCATTTCAAAATGTTGCGAATGTTTAGGAGACGCAGGAACATTCTTTTCTATGACATGCTTGCTGATCAAGAGAATGATATAGGGCAAGGTAGGGACACACCGAGGGACAGTGACAGTGACGCGGATACGACAGGGACAGGGAGAGGGACAGGCCGAGGGACAGGTAGAGGGACAGGAGATCAGAGGAGAAGACAGAGGAGACAACTTGTGCCTCGTCCGCGTCTGTACAGGGAGAGAACCCTGTTAGATGGGATGAGTGAGGAGGAGATTGTAAGTCGCTATCGTTTGAGTTCAGCAGCAATCTTATCTCTTTATGAGGAGATAAGGGGGGATTTAGATTTTTTCACAGCCAGAGGTCGTGCAGTCCCTGGGCTTGTTAAAATGCTGTGCTCATTACATTATCTTGCTTCCGCGTCATACCAGACAACTGTGGGCATAGTGGGCGGGGTCTCGCAATCTACATTCTCGCGGGCCTTGACCCAGTTTCTCTATGCACTCAATAGACGCGCTAGGAATTATATTCATTTTCCTACAGAGGCAACAGAGTGGCTGGAAGTCAGGACTGGCTTTTATAATATAGCAGGGATACCATCTGTGCTGGGTGCAATCGATTGCACACATGTTGCTTTGATTGCACCTAGTCAGAGTGAGCATGTGTACCGCAATCGGAAGCACTACCATTCACTCAATGTACAGGTGGTATGTGATGCCACGATGAGGATAATGCATGTGGTACCCAAGTTCCCTGGTTCCAGTCACGATTCCTCTATCCTGAGGAACTCTTCAGTCTTCCATGCGTTCGAAGAGGGACATTTTGAACCTGGTTGGCTGCTGGGTGAGTACATATTTACATGTTCTAACACAAAACACATGTTGATTTAGGAATGTTGGCATTGTACAATTTGATCACTAATGTCAGCTTATGTGTGCTCCATTCATTATAGGTGACTCAGGATACGGAATTAGGCCGTGGCTCTTGACTCCGGTGCTAAACCCTCAAACTGAAGCAGAGGAGAGGTACAATGCAGCCCATATATCTACAAGATCTGTTATAGAGAGGACATTTGGCCTACTCAAGACCAGGTTTAGGTGTCTGGACAGAACTGGTGGGGCTCTTCTATACAAGCCTCAAAAAGTGTCTGATATTATCCTTGCCTGTTGCATTTTGCACAATGTTGCACTCAGGCACAATGTACAGTCAGACCTAGCTGAGGCTTTGGTAGACGAGCATCCCACCCATGTAGCTGCTGAAAATGAACAAACAGCCAGTGGTGGCCAGACACGACAGAATCTCATCAATTCATTTTTTTCTTGTAAGTACAAACTCATATGTTCCTAGTACTACTTTTATAGTTTAATTATGTTATATTAACAATAATGTTTCTTTATATAACCTTCTGTTAGGACACAGATGAATATGGGTTGCACACCTTTCTTTTCTCTGCTGTGTGCACAAAGGGATGTGGCACCGGTATGTTATTGTTGCACAGGTTATATAATCCCTCTTCAATTGTACTTTAGTTGTGTGTATGTGAATACAACTTGGGTAACAAAGCAATAATATTTTAGCATTGTGTTATTCCTTATGCTAAGACAAAACACATATTATGCCCATAATCATTCATGCTTCTAGTATGCTTACATACAATGTTATTGGTGCAGTGTAACATGTACATCCAGATGATGTGTACACCAGGCTGATTTACATTTTGAATGTCATTAAATATACATGGTGTTGCACATTTAACACCAAATACACACTTTGATGTGTTCTTTACGGTACTGAAGATGGCATGTCAATGTTTGCAATTTATATATTGTTCCTTTGCATTATAGGTATATTTGCAGTATGACTGATCATGGTATGTATATTTGCTGACATCTCTCATAAGATGTGGCTACCTCAATCTTCCTATAATTATTGGAACTAAAAACCCAACATATTGGTTTAAACACAAATGTTACATATATGTACTTTCTGTATCATGTATATGCATTTAGCTACTCTTGAGCTTTCATGTGCATTGTATTACAAAATGATTACTCACATTTCATCACATTTTATGTATGTTTCCTTATAATTTCCATTAATGTAATATAGAGGTGGTTGGAGAAAAGGGGATAACTGTACTTATTTGTTTACTTACGGGAGCACATTCATCACTAGCATAGACACACTTTTTAAGACAACTGTTTGTGTCTCTATCAATTGGTGTAGGATCCATGTATAACACCGACAAATGATAACACCAGCTTTATTATGGTAGCTTATATCATCATATTGACTATACTATGTATTGCTAAACGATTAATAAACACAGTAAACTATAGTTAGTTAGGTTAATGAAATATACACAGAAACGTACTTCATAACATGATGGTGATGTCATATTCAGAACATCATGCATTGGAGGGGACCATAACATCTGGCCAGTAACATTATTTGCTACAGTCCCAAACCATTTTATCTACATACCCATGTAACAAGAGATTTTAAAAATAAATGGCTACTTGGTTGTAAGTGTCCTTTACATTGGGAGAAGGAGTGGCTCACTGAGTAAAGACACACACTGGCACTGATAGTTTGAAGCAGGGGAGTCTGGTTCAATTCCCGGTGTGGGCTCCTTGTGACCTTGGCCAAGTCACTTTATCTCCCTGTGCCTCATGCGGCAAAAAAACATTTGTACGTTCCACGGGCCAGGGACCTCAGGCTGAAACATGTGTCTGTAAATCGCTGCGTACAACTAGCAGCCCTATACATGAACATGCTCATATTATTATTATTATTGTTACATAGTTTCGACAGTCATACGTTCCATTACATATTAGAATACACAAATGTGTTAGCAGAGTGGGAATGGTTGTTATATATAAAACACACCATGTCATAAAATGTTAGTAGTCATTAAAGAACACTCAATAAAAATTCATGAGGCACTCTTTTGCAACATCATTATGTTAATTAAGTGCTTATGCAATATAGGCATAAGGGTATCACATTTTTAATTGTTTGTTAATAAGCGCTGCAAGCAATATAAAATTAGTTCCATATGTAGTATAGTAGTCGGTGGCTCCTCCTCACAATCATCTCATATAAAGGTAGACTCTTCTGAAATCATACATTGATCCGATTGTATCTTCCCCGACATCTCTGAAATACAGCAAACACATGATGGTCAAAGATGGCACCTTACTAGATATGCATCCGTGACAACGCGTTACGCAGCTCTATATGATTGTGTAGATACACACGTCAGTCACTTATATGTTAGAAGTAAAACTGTTCATCAGTATGTAATGTTTCTTTAAATTTGTAGCAGGCATAACTATGTATAAGAAGTGAACGTTGCCTGTATACTGAAAGATGTGCGCGCACATCTTTGTGTGCGCACGCACTTCACGCTTGGCTCCACTAACTGTTAGCGCATGCGCAAAACAAAGCGTACGTTGTGCGTTCAATACATGTTGAAAATACCAGTAAACATAACATCTTTATTTCAAATACAATGAAGACGAAACTACATTCGTTCTAAACTAGTACATCTGTATTCTTTTTAAACAGACGTGTTTGAACAGAAAGCACGGCCGATAACACAATGCGCAAATGCAATATACGTGTGACGTCATGTTAAGCCAGCGTGAAACGCACGCTAACACTCCTCCCACTCAATTAACATTCGGCTAACGCCCAGGGTACGCCTACAAACACTGAGCCGCACGCATCACACACTGCAGTTACCGTTACTATAACAAAACATGACAGCCAATAGGCTTTGAGGCGCGCACGTCGCTTGGGGGCGGGACTTACATCAGTAATCCTTTTTAAGGACGCCTTGGCCCATGACAAGGGTCCCACGTCATACGTGGTGGACCCGGTTTTCAATGTTGTAGATGTTGCATGATAACAAAACAGGTATGTGTTAGAGTAATGGAAAAATGTTGCTAATATGTTTAAAGGGATAGGAAAGTACGTATATTTATTCCGTCAGCAATGTGTACTACTCTTTCAGGTTCTACTATATTGTATTAGGAAACAATTTGTTTGTGATCGCTACATGTTATGCAGTCTGCAATGTTACGCTGTATCCACGCATTGAAAGTGAAAATGGTGGTTACAAAAAAAAAAAAAATTTTAACGCAGAGTCAACGCATAACGATTGTTATATTTACCATTCTTCTAGAATTAACTCTTCGCCTGGCTGCAACTGGTCGCTCCAGAAATGCAAGGCATTTTCATCCACGCTTAACCCAACCGCTGAATCCAGTATGGCACATATCTCCTCCAGGATGCGCTCATAGGAATCGCCACTGCTTTCTTCAAATAATTGGTCGGGAGGTAGGTTCATTTCTTCGGGTTCCCATTCCAATGCATTTTCAGCTGAAAGGCTTGGTACATAATCATAGTACTTTTGTTCTTGTACAATGTGGGTTTCAGGAATGGAGGCTGCAGATATTGCAGCACGTATCGATTCAAACGGATCAGTAGTAGCGGATACATTGCTATTGCCATTAGGAATAAATATGCCTTTCACGACAATATAAGTGCGGTCTTTCAGGAGAAATTGTTTTTCCGGGGCAATCTTCCAGAAACCATAGGTGTGTTGTAGCTTATCCTGGTCACGTTCAAAAAAGTCATTACTTGATAAAGTGAATCTTATTGAGGAATTAAAATTCCGTGCATGCTTACGGTCTTGGTAATAAGGATATTTTGCTCGAATGAAATCATCGATTTGGCGTGTGCTTGCTTTCTGTCCGCGACTGTTCAAGATGGCTTCACAGATCATGTACTTATACCCTAAAAGGGGATTAATATTGTTAACGAATTCATCAGCCATGTCTGAGTAGCACAAAAGCTGTGTGCAGGTCTGTGTTATTTGCTCATCAAAATGAATGTGCTGAATGGCTAACAAACTCCTGTTTTTCCTTGTCAAGGTCAACAAAACTAACTACTTTGACTCCTTATTTCAAACGCCAATTGGATTTGTTTGTCTAATTGGGTTAACAGTTGTGGTTCGTGATATGGGACTGTGGGAGAAACATTTCTCCTTCTTTTATCTCGTTTGTGAAAAACATCCCTAGACTTTGAATGCGTTCACATAGTGTTTTTTTGAAAACTAACAAAGACCACTGTGTGAAAAAATTTCTTAGCCAGGCATATCAGTAAAAACACACCTGCAAAAAGAAATGTTTTTTCCCCGCTTACATTTCTGTGTGTATGTGAAAGTCTGGTTAACTCCCTGTCTGCATGAGTTTAAATACGTGTGTATATATATATATATATATAAATATATCTCTCTTATAAAAATATATATATATTTATATATTATATTTTATTTTTTTTAATATTGCAGGAGTACACACAACATTGATGGCATTAAGTATACCTTGTATGAAACCTATTTAAATGGTGAGAAACATGATTGAATTAAGTAATAAACATTTGTTTAAGCACAATACTGTTAGAGTCTCATACTTAGGATATTTCTCAAACATTAGGCCTGTATTATTAAAATAGTGTTTTCACAAGGAAGCATGAAGTGTATTAGTTTGTAAAATACATGTATACCAGTTTATATAGTACTATATAGTACTATATATATATAGTACTATATATATATATATAGTACTATATATATATATATATATATATATATATATATATATATATATATATATATATATATATATTATTATACATTCTGAGATGTTATTGAAACGAACACACAAATGATTAAAGGACAAAATTACAATGGCCAAGCAAGGCAAAGGTAAGTAATAATTTACACATAATCCTGCTGTACACGTACAAGAAAGATGTTTGCACTTACTTAGGTGTTTTTATAATTGCATGTGACTAATATGCATATGCAATTCTTACATCAATTAACACACCCAAATGCAATGTTTTGCTGCAAAGTCAATGGCAGCTTCTCTAAACTTAGCAACTGGCTCCTGGTGGACCATTACTGAACAGACGATTAAAACATAAATATTTATAACACAATTAATTATGAGTGTTAACATTTCCAAAACTTCACGTGTACAAGAACATAGTTGAAAGTTTGGAAACAACACAGTCTTCAGCATACATACAATAGTAATTAGATAATCTGAAGTCAACAAAACAAGGCCAAAGACATATTTTCTGAATTATAACATTTATTTTTTTTGTTCCTTTTGCGAGCGAGTAACAGGCCTGCTTGTTGTCTCTTGAATTTTCCTTTTTCTTTTGCCACCAACTTTAGGCACAACAGAGCCACTTTGAGTGGCCTCTGGCACTTCACGGGCAGGGCTTGTGGCCAGTGACTCACCTACAGGGCTTGTGGCCAGTGACTCACCTACAGGGCTTGTGGCCAGTGACTCACCTACAGGGCTTGTGGCCAGTGACTCACCTACAGGGCTTTTGGGCAGTGACTCACCTACAGGGCTTTTGGGCAGTGATTCACCTACAGGGCTTTTGGGCAGCGATTCACCTACAGGGCTTTTGGGCAGTGATTCACCTACAGGGCTTTTGGGCAGCGATTCACCTACAGGGCTTTTGGGCAGCGATTCACCTACAGGGCTTTTGGGCAGTGACTCACCTACAGGGCTTGTGGGTACTGACTGTTCACGGACAGGGCTTGTGGCAAGTGACTCACCGACAGAGCTTGTGCCCACTGACACATGTGAGCAAGTTGGTAGACACTGCACAAGTGATGGTCGGTCTGTTTCATGTGAGTCTTTTTTTGTTTTTGACCAAAAACTGGTCAGTAGTAACTGCTTGTATTTTCTTTTTGTGGCCTCCTTTGTAGGTGTCAGCTGCTGAATTTGTACAGATGGCAGCGGTAGGATGTCGTCAGGAACCTGCACAGCAATGTCTGCTACTTGACCTGTAACATTTGGGCCTGGTGAATGAATATCAGATGAATGT
Organism: Ascaphus truei; assembly: GCF_040206685.1. NCBI lineage: Eukaryota > Metazoa > Chordata > Amphibia > Anura > Ascaphidae > Ascaphus > Ascaphus truei. The sequence goes on from NC_134490.1 coordinate 84,018,105, forward strand.
GGTGAAAACTGACCTGCATGAACAGATCCTGGCTGTGAGGTGTTGAATTGTGGTACATTAGTCATTCTCCAGTAATTAGCTTGTGTTTGCTGAACAACTAATGCTTCGAATGAGGTGTTGATTTTTTGCAACTGTTTAGGCACTTCAATGAAGACTCTGTGGAGATGTGCCAATTGTGATACTGTTTCTTCCTGCAGTCCAATCATTCTTTCCAGCACTGTCATCATGTCTGAATGGCGACGATTTTCTGCGTCCACTATTTTTCCCTCTGAAGCTACAATTGCATCGTATGTGGAAGTTGATGGACGATTTGGCGGTACAACAGTTTCTATTGGCACCTCTTCATGGTCACATGATTGTATTTCAGTCTCTTCTGCGGCGTCATCCTCATCATACTCATCATCCTCATCACCATGATGTTCTAAAAAGAAATGTACACATTATTAAATGGCATGTTAATGTATGCTGTGTTACTATGTAATTGTACTGTGTCCTAAGTAACACCTAACATGTTAGCATACGTTTTATAACCTCACATTAAAAACTACCTTGACTTACGAATAATGTTTGGACTCAGTATGAAATATGAATGAATGAAAAGTTGCTCTAAACTCAGAAGTCCTACATGATAGTTCACATCACTAACACAATACATGTTGCCTTACACTTAATTTGCACTGACACTAAGTAATCCTATTTAAAGAAGATGTGCAAAACAAATAATGAACATGACAACATAACATATAGAAGAGCACATATTATATGGCCAGCAAATGATACACTCACCTTCTAGTTGTGTTGAGCTGGCTGACCCAGGTGAAGACACTTGTTCCATCTCAGGTGACACATGTCCTCCAGGGGCAACTATATATAACAATAACATAAGTTTTACATTTACATGTGTAAATATTGAACAAACACTTATTGTATGTTCTGTATTTATGATTAACTAACAACATCAGTTCCTTAACCGAAAATGTGTGTGAAAGTGAACATAAATAGTTGTAATAACACTGTACATGCCTGTGTACTTAGAACTTTTGAGTTTCCTAACATAAAACATACTATGTTCCTGCAGTAATGCGTGAGGATAAATAGATAAAATTTGTACATAAAAATCATATGTTGTGTAGTGATATCAGTATGATAATGTACATAACTATCATGAGATGACCATTCACAATGGTTATCATGAAGGTGGTCATATTGCAAAAAGTGTTGTTTTTGGTAGAGGATATGTGTGGTACATTAATCAAAGATGTGGCACACCTGAATGTGGCTGTGACTCAACAAGACAACACATGCAGTGTGTGATAATGTGTCTTTGATAGTAGTTCAACTATAGATATGAGTGAACTAATGTGTGACGTACGCTTTGATAAGTAATGAGTTGTTGGGGCATTTAGTAGCTAGAGTTAAGCTTTCAAATGAGTGTGATTAACTTCAGTTGTGCTATTCAGGTTGTAAGAAAGGTATTCCCTTCCCCAAAAAGCCTAATCAGCCACACCTTTCAATTACTTGAAACAGGTGAAAATGGTGTGAACTAAGTTGACCGTGAAATGAGGCTGTAATTAGTGTGTGTGCTGAACCCCACCCCCTCTGTTGAAGTGTATGCTGTGATGAGATATTAATTGCAGCTGCTTTAACACAATGGTAGATGAGCTAAGTAGTCATCTGCAGTGTTTAAGTTATGAAAACAATGACATAACATATGATACGTGTGCCTCATTATGCTGTCTGTATATGACATAAAGCAAAAATGGACCTTTTCATAAGCAACTATAGATGTGTTAGTGCCAGTGATGTTTGTAGGCCGTTACATGCAATTTCTTTGATGCATGCTTAAAATAGGCAGTAATGTCATGTTTGTCGGAGTAAAATCAATAAAATACACAATAATATGATACATATTTCTGTTCTGTACCTGTAGCTACTAATAATTTCTCATGAACATGTGTTACACATGTGTACTACCCTGTTGTTCCCCATCTTCGCCCACCATCAATTGCTTCCACTGCAGCTATGCATTTTGGGAATTCACATGTAAATGAGCACGCAATGGCACGTGCTATATTAGTTACTGCTTTTAGTAGGACTACTACATATATGTCTATTTTGAGATATATATATACAGAATCAGACATATACATATATAGATGCAGGTATGCTTATATTGTGAAGACAGTATACTGCACCGACACACTTTATTCGAGCAAATACCCAGTATGTACCTGGCAGATACCTGGAATGCGCCGCTCCTCACCTCTGACAAGCCCCGTTGTGTTTGCCTTCCCAGCCTGGGTTCATGCCTGGCTGACGGGCGGCTGATCTGTTAAATGATAATGATTAGGATTTAATAGGCTGCAATGCTTCGCGTGTCTACCAGATGGCATAAATTCATGAATTGTAATGCAGTATATATATATATACTGTGCAGTATTGCAGCCAGCGGGAATAAAATGCTTCAATCCCTGCTTGGAAAATACCTCAATGCACTCGGGCAGAAAACAGTCACAAACCTCAATACACCCGGGTATAACCGAATTCGTGGGACTAGCCCAGCTCGAATAAAGTGTGTCGCCAGTGTAAAAAGCAGTGTAAATATGCAAAATAACTGTAAGCAACGACACGCCTAGTACAGTAATATTTATCACCTGCTGGAAATTGTGACGGATAAATTCCAATGTCACGGTCACCAGCCAAGCCTTCCACGACGACGGTAAGTAATTTTGGCCGAAGCAGCTCCTCCAATGGAGTCAATATGAGACGTTGTGGTGTGGGCCCACCTCCAGTGCCAGTAGCATGCACGCGTTGGTCTTGTATTTTCTTTTTCAATTTGGACCTAATATCATCAAATCTTTTCCGACAATGATACTTGTCCCTGACACTATTCCCACAGGCATTGACACCAATGACTATTGTGTCCCACATTTCTTTTTTGCTTGCTGCACTTGTCCGCCCTTGAAAAACATATAAAAGATATGAGGTAAATTAATAATAATATAAGCACCAGTTTCCTACACTGCTAGCTGTTCCAAGAGATAGCAAACATGCTGTTTTATGTGTAATATGTGAAGCACATGAGCATTCACTACTAAACCTATACATGTAAGCAAGGTTGCATTCATATTGTATGCAGTTCTGGCAAATTGACCGCCTGTGTTTATTTGTCCTTGTAAGGCATGATAAAAAGCTGTGTTTCCACACTAATGAACATAGAAAGATATTGTGTACCCATATTTGCATATGAACAAAACTCAGATGACCTAGGATCACATGTATTTGAATAATAAATGTAAAGTTACACTTACCTACTAAATGTCCATAGAGACTGTCATAGTGCTCCAGAATGCCAGTGACAAGAGCCCTATTTTCCTGGTCATTGAAGCGAGGATTACGTGGCTTCTCCACACGTTTCTTCCGAGCAGGTTTAGGGTCAGAGCTTGGCTGGTGCTGACTGGACTCTCCTTCTTCCAATGGAAGAGCCTCCAAAAGCTGGCCACCAGCAAGCACGCCACCACCAGACACCCCATCAGCAACTGCGCCACCAGCAGCACTCCCAGCACCAGCACTCCCACTCCTAGCACCAGCACTCACACTCCTAGCACCAGCACTCACACTCCTAGCACCAGCACTCACACTCCTAGCACCAGCACTCCCAGCACCAGCACTCCCACTCACAGCAACAGCACTCCCACTCCCAACAACAGCACTCCCACTCCCAACAACAGCACTCCCACTCCCAGCAACAACACTCGCAGCACCAGCACTCCCACTCCCAGCAACAGCACTCCCACTCCCAGCAACAGCACTCCCACTCCCAGCAACACCACTCGGTGCACCAGCAACATCACTCCCCTGAACAGTACGTTCACTCCGACGCGTACTCCCACGAGTAGCACTCCCACTCCCACCAGCATCACTCTTCCCACGCTTTGCGGGCATACTTCCAGCACTCACAAAAAACAGACAAGAAATGTACAGGCAATCACACGACCCACTTCCACATATAAAACAAGACAAAGATGTAAACAAAACAACAAAGGACAAAGCTCACCCAATACACAACAAGTCTCTCAGTCAATATGCAAATCTTCAATCGTCCAGCTCTGTGCGTCTCTCTCTCTCTCTCACTCCCAACAACACAGAGAATGATTAGCAGTACACGTTGCCTTTAAATATGGCGCGCAATCAAAAACATGCTTGTTTCGCCTGATTCAGCAAGATTTGTGATTGTGCAACCTAACAGCACCCCGCCACGCACGCCGATACACCTGTGTGTGATCGGCTCATCATCGTGAGAGTGGGCGGATTTGTTTTCGGCTTGATTTTGAATGTATTCGGCACTTACTGCATACGGAGAGGGAAAAACGCCAATAACATGACTAATCGATAAGCTTGCCGATTTCACATAATCGTCGCTTACTGCATGAGGCCCAATGTGTTCATACATTTCCATAGTCCTGTTCTACAAAAAAGGTAACATAGGTGCCCCTTCCCGATGTATTTTGCTGATCAATTCAGCTTCATCAGGGATCCAAGAATCTATGTTAAATCTATGTTTTTATTATAAATTTGCATACATTTCAGATTCAATATCAATTTTTTTTTAATTCAAACTCTGTGTAATCATGAAAAAACATATACATCTTGTTCCCTTGAATCTCCTATATGTGCAGGTGTGCATTTGGCCACTAGAATCCTCAAAATCAGAATAACTCTTTCAGACCTGGGCTTTTGATAGCAGGGTGCTATGTCAAAATACATCCATATATACAGATATCCAAATACAACCAATTTCCTAAAACTACACACCCCAAATAAATTCAAACATACTTCCCACACTATTCTTTATCAGATATACTAATAGACTAGTAATGTTGAAATATATTAATAGACTTGAAATGTTTTCATATGCTAAATGTGTACTGTAGCAGCATATTATGTACCACAGATGTGACATTATCTTGCTCTACAGCAGGGGTGAGCAAACTTTTTACATCGAGCCCCCCTTTTCATCCATGATATTAGTCACCCCCCCCCCCCGCCTGATGTAAACTAAATCACATGAAAAAAACAAAATTTTATGAAATCGGTACACAATGTAAATGTGAACACAAATACGTAACAATACTTCCATATTTCTACATTTTGAAAGCAGCAAAACATGACAAATGTTATGTTTTTTTTAAATCAGTGCATTAGTATAAGATAATACTGACTGCAATTTTCTTCTCTATCTCCCTCGTCCTCATCCGCTCTCCCCTCCTCCTCTCGTCCTCCTCTCTGCCTTCACTTCCTCCTCACCTCTGCCTCCGCCTCTTCATCATCTCTGCCTCCTCCTCTCCGCCACTTCCTCCTCCTCCTGTTTGCCACCTCCTCCTGTCTGCCACCTCCTCCTCCTGTCCACCTCTTTCTGTCCGCCTCCTCCTGTCCGTCGCCTCTTTCTCTATGCCGCCTCCTCCTCTCCGCCTCCTCCTCTCTGCCTCCTTTCACCCCCTCCTCCTCACCCCCTTAACAATGCTTACCTGGTTTCGGGGGAGGAGGACCGTGGGAAAGTAATACTGCGGGAGTGGAGCAGGGCGGTGGCAGAGGAGGACAGCAGCAGAACAACAGGAAGGAGGGACACTAGAGCTGGCAAAGGAGTTGGATGGTGGGATCAAAGCAGGGCAGCAGAAAAGGACGGCCAGACAGGAGTTTGCTGTAGAAGCAGCAGACACCGGAAGTCCGCTGGGGCACACTCCTTCCTGGCCGTCCTCTTCTGCCTGCTCCGCTCAGACAGCCCTCTACCCTCTGTGGTCCTCCACACCCGCCTTAAAAAATCTTGCACCCTTTCAGTTTGCGCACCCCTGCTTTACAGTATATTTTGCTCATGCATATGTAACCCCCTTTGGGATTACTATTGAGTTAAGGGGTTAGAAGCCCTAATGGGTTGACTGTCACCATCAGGATATAATTGTATAGTTAATGAATAGCGATACTGCCCTGTCCTTGTTTGTTATTTTATAGGGAAAGTGTCCTATTCAGTTACCATCCATCACTATGATACTACAGAAGCCTACAGGCTGTAAAAGAGAAAGCATATGTCCTACAGGGGTTATCACAATAGTAGCCCTGGGACCTAATCAGAGTGACCCTGCTCTGAGGTCTCCTTTTGTCTCTGAAACAGAGTGCTTAAGAGAGGCCTTGTGCTTAAGAGAGTACCTTGTACAGGGATAGTGATCCCACAGTTCAGGATAGGAATGGTAACCTAGATGGAGCCCAATTGATACAGAGAGTTACGGACACAATGCAGAAGATTGCAACTTAAGGTGACACTACAAGCAACAAGCTTAAGTACCTCCCTAGAGCATTAAGAATGGCTGCTACTTAGGGAAGATATAAATAGTACAAACACTGTGAAGATACAAGAAGTATATCTATTGTGGATAATGTCAATGTATGAGGAGCATTGGGAACAAGCTCTTGCTTGTACTATAAAAGTCCCTGGCGCTCATCATTATTCCATCAGCATATCTACGCCCAACCTGCACGGATCCAGCACCCTGCCAAGGTATGAGAGACTGCGTAAAGCCATGTACATAGTCACCTGATGTAAACTCCTTAATAGCAGGGCAAGGAGGGTTACATATATATTTATACATATACATACTTATTTAATTATTTCTGCTAGCGTCTCTCCAGTTAGGGAACTTTGCATCTTTGGTCCTTGTAGGCGGACGCTCACAGAGGTATGCAAGGGAGACTGATTATAGTGAAATTAAATAAGCCTTTTATTGCGCCTTTTCCTTAACATCAGGAAACCATCCAAACAAGGGGTAAACAAAGCTTCCATTCACTTGGGAGTATTTCTAGTGAAATACTATGCAGTTCACAACTCTCTTAGATAAGCATGTCTCCCAGCCCCAAACATATAGCATGAAATGAACAGATATAAAAAGTCTTGTAAATAAAAGTCTTATCTGTTCCTTGTGGTTTGGAGGGAAAATTGTCTCTGTCCCTGGTTGCTACCTTTTCTTCAGGGTTTGTCAGCATTCAGGTTTAGAAGTTTCCCCTGTGTCTTGAAAGCAGCTCTGCTGTTTCTTCTGGCAGGGCTCAAGACAAGTGTCTCCAAGTTCAGCTCAGGTGTGAGCTAAGGAGTCTCTCTTCCCGTCTCAAAAGACAGGCTTTTCTAAGCAATCTAATCAGGCAGGTGGTGTTTATTAATTGACTACCAGCAGTTAACCACCATACTGCTGGATTAGAGGCACATTACCTAAACAGGAATAACTCCCCTGTTACATACCTCCCGTGTTTGTGGGAAGCTCGGGCTTGCCACGGCCAAAGCCCATCCTTCCACTCTCATTCTAGATATCTCTGTGACTTGAATGAGAGTGGATGGAGGAAGAGACCCCTCAGTCCTGCTGGGATTGGAGCCCTTTCTCCAGTTTATTTGTGTCTCCTCCCGAAGGTGCTTGAGATCAGCACTCCTCAGTCGCTCGAGGAGGACTTTTTCTAAGTATAGTCTTTTTGCTACTTGCGCAGGCATGAGATTTCCCTCGCGTCGGGTGCTCATCTTATTGTAGGCATACTGTATGGCAGCAGTTGCAGAGCGTTTAAAAACAGCCCTTTGAGTTTTCCGCTCTTGAAGCTGTCTCTCTGCCCTTTTCCCACTCAATGGGGTTGCTAGTTCAGCCTCTTTGGGGTTAAGTTTCAATTCCACACCCACTTCCAGAGAATGTCCCATCTTTTCAGCTGCATCAGCTAAGGATTCTTCTGGTTTTGATTCAGCACGTGTACCTTCTTTTGTTGCCTGTTGGGTGGCTGAAGGTTTTTCTAGTGCTTGTTTAGGTGGTTCAAATTTTGCAACCTTGTCCTTCAGACGAGCGGTATTCCCAGCTCTCACTGTACCCTTGTCTTCATGGGTTTTTGTGACTGTGGGATATTGACGCTTAGTCAGGGTCAATAATTGTCCTTGTAGGACTGTAATCTCATCCGCGAGAGATCCCTGTTTTTTGAGTGCGTCTTGCAAGTCTCTTCTCAGGGAATTTATCTGCACGCGTTGCTTTCTCTGAGCTTGCTTCCACATTTTTATTGCATTGTGAAGCACTATGAATTTCTTTGCTCGGGCCACAGTTACTTGTTTTAGTTTCTGGACCTTCTTGTGCTCCCTTTTGTGACGGGTCACCTGGGTTCTAAGCTTGGCCTCTAGCGATGCTTTGGTGACGCTCAGGGTAGCCTTCAGTTTCTCATGCTGCTTTGCGGGGACATACTGGGTCATCAGACGTTCCTGCAGCACTTGAATTTCTTTAACAGCCTGCAGATTGTCTTCCTGCAGAGTTCGCTGCTTCTCCTCAGCCTTCTCGAGGTGCGTACGCAGACCTTGCAGTTGGTTCTGCAGTCGGTGCTCTGCTTCAAACTTCTCACCTTCCAAAAGTCTATTTATTTCTTTAAGCTCGTGTAGCTTTTCATTCTTTTCCTTGACTTCGCCTGTCAACTGAAAATGTTCTTCTTTCAGTTTTAAGTTTTCTCTTTTTAATCTTGAATTTTCTCCTTTTTCAGTCTCTGTACTATTCAGGGCCTCTTTTCAGTCCTCCTTCCATTTACACACATCGGCTTTGAGAATGACAGTCTCCTGGCGTGAGACTTCCTTCTCTAGGTTGAGGGTCTGAAGCTCCTTCTGAGAGACTTTGAGATCTGTATCAAGATTGACAATAGTTTCTTTAGATATTTCCAGCTCCTCAGTGAGACTGTGTAGTTCCTTTCTGGAAACTTCCAGATCTGTGTGGCAGCTGTTGGTCTCATGATGTGAGGCATCCAGTGCTCTGCGGAGTGTCTGAAACTCTTTCTGAGATACGTCCACCTCTGTCCGGACATTGTTGACCTCCTGGTGTGAGGCATTCAACTCTACGCGAAGATTGTGAATCTCTTGCTGAAAGACTGTCATCTGCTTTAGTGCCTCCTCATACTTCCACTTCAGCTTATTCATCATTTTATCAGATTGGCTCTGCTTTTCATCCATGGCGGAAATAGTAGCATTTGCAGTATCTAGCTCAGTCTTGAGATCGTCCAATTCTATCCTGGCTGCAGAGTACATTGCGAGCACATGTTCCTGTAGCTTCATGTTATTTTTCAGTAGCTCCGCGTAACCATCTTTCTTTTGTTTCAATTGTTCACAGAGTATATCACAGTCACGCCTGGCATTTTTCAGGGCATCCTCAGGGCTGGTCAAGGGATCGACACTCACTGGTTCCGGCTCCGCTTCCCTGGGATGGTTGGTTGAGGGTTCCTCACTGTTGGCACCGGACAGACACTTCTTTGGGGTAAACGACTTCTGCCTTGGGCCCTCTGGATATTCGGTTAACCGCGGGACGAATTCTCCATTTTCTCTAGGCTGCAGGGCAACTCGGCCCCCCTTTTCCTCCACAGGATCTGCGGACATGTCTGTTCCTTGCACGGTAAGTGAAGAACCGCTTTTCTTTTTCTTTTTCTGCCTTTTTCATTTGGATGACACCGTCCCTTCAGGGATACTGGGGTCTCCATCTTCATTTGAAATTTTAGCAGTGTCACTGGATCCACCCGGCTTTTCTTGCAACTGTAATAGCTGACGGAAATATTCGGTGATCCACTGCTCCCGCTCTTTCTCCTGCTGATCATATTCGTCATCAAAGGGAGCGGTCTTTTCGGTTCGTGCCGAGTTCAGGCACCCCCACCATTCTTGGGGTGTTTTGTGGGTGTGACCCGGTTCGGGTTCCCCTTAAGAGATGTCTTCCTCTTTATTGGACTGGAAGGGCCACTCTACCGTGGGGTAGGGTTCATTACAGGAACCCTGCATCTTGTCCTCCATTTTTAGGCTATCAGGTGTAATTTTCTTCCTGACCTCAGGAGGCGCTATTGCAGCTGTTGCCACTGTATTTGCTAGAAACCCCAATTGTGGTAGTCCTACAGGTGGGCATATTTTGTTTGTAGAGGTCGTAGCTCTAACAGGCATCTCTGTAGACTTTTTCTTTCTTGTGTAAGTTTTACAATATCAGCAGTACTGTGCATGCATTTTCTCTTATCAAGTATACAAGATGTGCAGTTTCTAGGTAAAAACGTCTATTTGCTTTACACCATTTACTTGCTAGGTATAATCTCTCTGCTTCAGCCAAATAATGTGATTTTCTGTTTGAGTTCAGTCTCAACTTTGGGTATTATGACATTCAATCTTCACACTTTGGGATACCTTTTACACAGCTCAGCAATTCCTTTTTTTGTAGTAGGCAATTTTACCCTCAGCACTTGTTTACTGAAAATTCCCCTGCTTCAGCGCAGTCTTGCATCAATTTTCACATTTTTCTGCATATACTCCATTCACAACTGGTAGTCCTATGCGGTGTGGCAGCCTTTACTTGCAGAATCAGTACCGCTCATGGGTCACCATCTGTATTCACTGCTTCAGCTAAACATTTGTAAATAACAAACGACTATCCCTTTCAAGGGCTAACTCACTTCTTGAACCCTGACTATGGCTGGAAGGCAAACCCCCTATTTCAATGACCATATTACACTTTATTGTGATAGGCAAATAAGGTTTTACCTGCTTCAGCAGTCTCTTTCTCCTCTTGGGATTGGGGAAAAGAGTCCATCTGTGGTTTTGTAAGTTTCAGTGCAGTGGTGTGTATCACTTTAACTCTGATCTCTGCTGCATGAGATTTTTTTTTTAAAGTTGCTCAGACTGTTTGTAGGCAAAAAGCATAAAAGAAATTTCACAGAACAAATCTCCGGTCCTTTCTAACTTCAAAGACCACCTCTCGTCCCACTTCAGACACCATATGTAGGCGGATGCTCACAGAGGTATGCAAGGGAGACTGATTATAGTGAAATTAAATAAGCCTTTTATTGCGCCTTTTCCTTAACATCAGGAAACCATCCAAATAAGGGGTAAACAAAGCTTCTATTCACTTGGGAGTATTTCTAGTGAACTACTATGGAGTTCACAACTCCCTTAGATAAGCATGTCTCCCAGCCCCAAATATATAGCATGAAATGAACAGATATAAAATGTCTTGTTGTAACAGGGGACTTATTCCTGTTCACAAATGTGCCTCTAATCCAGCAGTGTGGTGGTTAACTGCTGGTAGGCAATTAACTAACACCACCTGCCTGATTAGATGGCTTAGAAAAGCCTGTCTTTTGAGACAGGAAGTGAGACTCCTTTGCTCACACCTGAGCTGAACTTGGAGACAGAGCAGAGATTCCTTAGTCCACAACTGGGCTGAACCAAGGATAGGCAGATGTCTTGAGCGACAAGCTGACCACAAGACAAAGAGGACAAGATTCTAACCTGGAGCCTGACATTTTCTGTGCACACAAGGGTGCGGTTCCAGGAGAGCAGAGAAGCTTCCCCTACAGCAGCCCAGCTAACAGATAAGAATTTTTCGTTTAAGACTATTATCTAGGTCTGTGTATTGATAAATGTCTCAATGATTTGGGGCTGGTAAAGAGCCTAGCTAACCAACCCTGTCAGAGAGGGCTGAGCTACATGTGTAGATAGTCTCCAAAGCAGAGATAGGTTTTCTTTGTTTGGCTCACTATTTCGCTTATGTTGATTTTTTGCTGTGTTTTAAGCGACAGGCACAATAAAGCCTTGTTATAATTTCACCTTACAACAGTCTCCATTGTGTACCTCTGCACATGTCCTCCTACACTTGTAAATAAAAGTCTTATTTGTTCCTTGTGGTTTGGAGGGAAAATCTTCTCTGTCCCTTGTTGCTACCTTTTCTTCAGGGTTGTCAGCATTCAGGTTTAGAAGTTTCCCCTGTGTCTTGAAATCAGCTCTGCTGTTTCTTCTAGCAGGGCTCAAGACAAGTGTCTCCAAGTTCAGCTCAGGTGTGAGCTAAGGAGTCTCTCTTCCTGTCTCAAAAGACAGGCTTTTCTAAGCCATCTAATCAGGCAGGTGGTGTTAGTTAATTGTCTACCAGCAGTTAACCACCACACTGCTGGATTAGAGGCACATTTGTGAACAAGGATAAGTCCCCTGTTACAGTCCTCTTCTGCTGCACTGTCAGCCATTTAGTGTACCTCCAAGCCGAATCTTCACTGATCGATCACAGGAGAACGGATCGATCGGCAACTTAGCTTATTACTTATCATTGTGTGGATTGTATTGATGCACATAGTAAAGGGGGGGAAACGGCAGCTTGGAAATGGCAGCTTGCTTTAAAAGGAAATAATGAACTAATATGATGTTGTAAAAGGATAAGTCTTGATTGCAAAAAAATGACAAAAAGAAGAGGCTTGTCATCAAAAGACACATATTGTCAATATTTTCAGATTCTATGGCACAACAAGAAAGAGTAGGATAGATGCGCTTCCAGAGAGCCGAACGCCGCCAATTTTCAGTCAAACTCCAAAATTAGTGCATGTAAAGAAACACATTTTAGGCTGATTAAGTCCAATGATAAATGCACAAATGCAATTACTGGGAAATAAAAGTAAAGTACATGAAGAATTTCCCAAACAATACAATTTTTTTTCACAACCACCAAACAGGATGAAACATCTTAAAAGTAAAGACTCATTTAGTGTAATGTTGCAATATTGTTGTTGGTGAGTTATTACCGTAAGCCAGAGTGTGAAACTGCCAAGTCTTGTTCAAATTCCCAGATGTGTTACTGGCCTCTGAGTAGATTATCCAATAAAACGTAGGGAGATTTTCTTCTTAAGGCTTGTCACTGTTTATTGTTAAATGATACTAAAGCAGTAATACTGACAGCATGATGTTAATTGTGTTTGTTGTACAGTATGTAATATATATGTTTGTATAACAAAAGTTTTAAACAGCAGAATTGTATCAGAGCCAACGAGGAAAACATACTTTAGTAGTTAAGACTAGTGCTGCCCCTTCAATATGCTGCAAAACCATCTTCCTCCATCTGGCAAAGACTTTATTCACATTTATTTGATTGAAGGTAAAAAAAAACGACTTCTTAACAGCATATTGAAAAGGAGCCTTAGTCTGTGTATTGTTCCTGCTTACTGAACAGTGGCATCACCAAGGGAAGCCACACTGAGCTGTGAGGTGTGAAAATCGGGCTTAGGCCCGCCCCCGCATTCCGTGGCGACACGGGTGACTCGCCACGCGCGGAGGGGACTGCGTGCAGGCGTCGCGCTACGAGGATCACACGAGTAGTTAATGCCAACACACAGAGCTGACCCAGGATCACCTGCGGCACACTCCGCCCCCTGAATACTGATTGGGCGGATGAACACTGAATGGGCGTTTTGATGATAATCTGTGGCAGCTGTTTGCACCCTGCTCATTGGCTACCTGCCTTTTATATGCTCAGCCAGCCCTCTGGCAAATTGGCTGAGCATAAACCTTCGTTGCTTAATGTAGTGCTTACCCCATGCATCCTGTTCCTTGTTCTATTGCCTTGTGCATTCTTTTCCTGTCTTGTATTCTTAGTGTTTTGACCTCGACTTGTACCTGGACTCCCGACTTCTCCAATCCTCGACCTCGGCTTGTATCTGGACCTCTACCATCTCTATCCCTGGATCCCGGCTACCCTCCACGACCACCCGTCTTCTCCAACCTTTGACAACGGCGAGTATCACGACTATTCTCTCTTCTCCAACCCTGACCCGGCTATACGACTACCACTCTGCACTCTGGACGCGGTCTTGTAGCTGGAATTCGGTGTACCTTAACATCCCCACATCGGCCTCGAGGTCCCGTCCTGTTTGTGGTTAGCACCCATTACATGAGGCTCATTTTAGACCTACTGTATTAGGCTGTGATCACGCTGCCGCTGAGTGCCCTCATGCTTGAGAGCAGTGACGTCACCAACTCTCCAACCATGAGCGCAGGCTGTCCTGCATAATTTTGCAAGCGCGAGCGGGGGGCATGGATCGGGGCTATTTCTGTCTGTAACATGTGTGTTTGTGTGTGTGTGTTTGTGTGTGTTTGTGTATATGTGTGTTCTGTGTGCATTGACTGCTCGTGAGCGCGCTTCAAAATCAATTTTCTTTGTCTCCCCAAGCGCCGAGCTTGGGAGAGCGTACGTGCTCGTGCATGAGCGTGCACCGCGTGAGCATGGCCGAGCAGATTCACATTCCCTGAAGCAAACACGTCAGGCGTGCTCAGTGGCAGCTTGGACACAGCCTTAGACCCATATCTGCAGAGCTCCATTAAGTGAGTTAACATATCTTCCAAGCTCAGTAACATTAGGTCAAGTCCTGGTTTTGACCAGAAAAGGCATGGCACTAAGTATAACGAACGTTAGTGCTAATGAGATGCAAAAGAGGCGTTCCTTTCCAGGCGAATCAATGAATAAGCATCAGGAGTGAAAGAGCAGCTAAGTGGTAAGAACACTGCTTTGAAGCATATGAACCCAGTGGGAATCCAATTATCTCTCATTATGACCTTGGACAAGTCATTTTGGCCCATATTTGCTAATCGCTTGAATAAGCTGTAAGGTGTTTTACATTGCCAGAACGTGTCTTATGGAATAACACTGCTCAGTAAATATGGGCTTTTATTTCCCTGTGACTCAGGCACTAAAATTAGCATGTAAAACAAATATATATATATATTCACTGTGCTTCTCCGTGTAAGGAGCATGCTGCTGGTGAAAACACTTTCTGTTTTTACTAAAATTAGCATGTATAGACTTCGGTGCAGAAACTCACTGTCCCTGCAAAACTCTATGTTGAGCACTGCGTACATTGTCAGCGCATTGTAAGCAAACAATATTATAGCAATTTCTTCTTACTCATTGTATAGTTGGCAAAATGTTTTTTTTTTTCAAAGTGTGTTTGTGGGTTCTTATGTTTATATGTGTATGTTTTTAGAACATCAATTATTTTTATATTTAACGTGATTATTTGGTGCTATTCATGTAATGTATTTAATTAACTTATTTGTCATATTTCATTTTTTAGTGGACATTGCTACAGTCCAGTCTGTGGTGGTCAGTGGATCAGTAGACATCACATAAATATGGTATACACCAGAGCAATACATAAAGTATTACTCTAAAGGTATTACTTCCTGGTTAAACATTTTATAAATAAATAGTAGAAACATTCACTTTTCACATATAATTATTAGTCACTTAAAATAGTTCACAATTTAAAGAGGTCAATGAAATATATTAATACCTATTCATTTGACTCACACTCATTGCTAACTTTGCAAAACATATTTGTATTACTAAATATGTTATACCAAATTGAGTATTTTTTACTTAATATTCATTGTATTTACTTTTACACTTATCTATCACTGTTAAATATGCACAATACACTGGCGACACACTTTATTCGAGCTTGGCTAGTCCCACGAATTCGGGTATACCCGGGTGTATTGAGGTTTGTGACTGTTTTCTGCCCGAGTGCATTGAGTTATTTTCCAAGCAGGGATTGAAGCATTTTATTCCCGCTGGCTGCAATACTGCACAGTATATATATATATATACTGCATTACAATTCATGAATTTATGCCATCTGGTAGACACGCGAAGCATTGCAGCCTATTAAATCCTAATCATTATCATTTAACAGATCAGCCGCCCATCAGCCAGGCATGAACCCAGGCTGGGAAGGCAAATGCAACGGGGCTTGTCAGAGGTGAGGAGCGGCGCATTCCAGGTATCTGCCAGGTACATACCGGGTATTTGCTCGAATAAAGTGTGTCGGTGCAGTATGTATTTGTAGTATTATATATATCACATCATATTACGTATCCTGTTATTATACTTTGCAAGTCATGCTGCTATTTGGCCACCTAAGTTCAAATGTGTAACAATACAGTTCCCAGGTTGGGTAAGCACACAGTGAAATGGGTTACGATTACGCGGATTGGACAATAGAAGCTTAAAACCAATAGGAGTAACCTGTAGACGTGACTCCCTGACGAAGCACAGAAGTGCGAAACGCGTTGAGGCCATGTAAAGGTTACGTACTGTATACCTGCTAAAAGTCGCAGCAGTGGAAGCTGGGTTAATTTCGGGAGAGAGTGTTACATGCTGTTGATGGTGATTGTTATAACTGAACTGTTCATTCCGTCGGCTATCTCACCCGTGGTCCCCGGATTTTCCGCTCAGCTGCATTGTAGTATTGTAAATTTAGTTCTATAGTTGTGATTTTTTTTATCGTTATTGTAATTTTATATTTGCTAGTTACCATTGCATTCAGGTCTTTTCCTGAACACCATCACAGTCAATATGAATACCCTGTGTACATTATCTTTATACACTGGCGACACACTTTATTCGAGCTCGGCTAGTCCCCCGAATTCGGGTATACCCGGGTGTATTGAGGTTTGTGACTGTTTTCTGCCCGAGTGCATTGGGTTATTTTCCAGGCAGGGATTTAAGCATTTTATTCCCGCTGGCTGCAATACTGCACAGTATATATATATATATATATATACTGCATTACAATTCATGAATTTATGCCATCTGGTAGACACGCGAAGCATTGCAGCCTATTAAATCCTAATCATTATCATTTAACAGATCAGCCGCCCGTCAGCCAGGCATGAACCCAGGCTGGGAAGGCAAACGCAACGGAGCTTGTCAGAGGTGAGGAGCGGCGCATTCCAGGTATCTGCCAGGTATATACTGGGTATTTGCTCGAATAAAGTGTGTCGGTGCAGTATACTGATCCTCACTGCGCTGTTTGTATATTTTCTGTCTCTTTGTTTGTGAGACCTCCTTCGGGACTTCTCCAAGAGCTCTTTGGAGGGCTTTAAACACACGGCTGCAATGGGAAAATTGTTCCGTATTTGGATTTCACCTGTGGGAGAGCGTGAGCGCGTTTTTCTACACTTTATACATGCAATTAGATGTGCAAAACTGTCCAAAATGCATTCACAAATTGAATTCCCTGAAAAATGTTTCTCCAAGCCTCAAAGGGCTTAAAAATGTCACCAAATTAGTAAGCTTTCAGTGAAATATCTCCAGTGGGTGAAACATGGGGTGTATGTGCTCTATTTGTACTGTAGTTTCAGCATTGAGCGAAACTAGCAATGTCAGAGAATTTATCAAATTAGCATTCAAAAATGAATATTGCAATGTGCATTGACTTAATGCAGGGGAAATCCTGAGAGTGAGCCGTGGTCTGTTTTTTACAAGTAAAAAAACCCCACATGTGAAGGTTTTGTGCAGCTTTAAATACAATATTGCTTGCACTTCTCTATTAAATCATCTTCTTGTCAGACGCGCATGCACTGCCATCTACTGGTTATTACGAGTATCATTATTTTGAATAGTGACAAACATTATAGGCTTTTCTTGTATAGCCCTGAGTGTACGCAGCGCTGTACTTTGAATTTTGACGCCACAATTAATCCTGCCCTGTAGAGCTCACAATCTAATTGGTGACTTGCCCAACGTCACAAGTTCCTAATACCAGGATTTTAATCTGACCCCCTTGCTTCAAACCCAATATCATTGTTTTGTCAGTTTGTTTGTTTTTTAAACTTATATATTTATTAAAATTCACACATAAATGGGAAGGGGGATGATACAAAAAATAAAAAGGGAGGGGGGGGGGGGGGGATAACCATTTTGTATCAAATTTCTTACAAACAGTCACATTACATATCATACAATATTTGCTAAACACCATATTGTACGTTCAGCTCTCCCATATCCTCTCTCCCTCCGGGAGCGCGCCCCTATCCAGCATCCCAAGGACCCCAGACCCTATCATACCTCCTAGTGGCGCGGTTCAGGAATGAGCTAAGTTTCTCCATTAATTGGACGTCATTGACCCTTCTAATAACCTCTTCTGGAGGGCGGGAGTGTCTTTTTCCACGCCGCTGCCGCAGCGCATCTAGCCGCCGTTAGAATATGCAGGATCATTTTTTGTGTATGATGATTCACGTCTTCCATGGGTTTAGCCAGAATAATTAGGATTGGATCTAGCGGGATTTTGATATCAGTCACATATTTTATCAAAACTGTCCTCCAGTACACCTGCATTACTGGACAATACCGCCAGATATGTGCCAAATCTCCTATTTGTCCACAACGCCTCCAACATCTATCCGAGGCCCCCGGGAACATCTGCTTTAATGTTTTGAGGGTGTAGTACCAACATTTTATATGTATTCTCTTTTGTTTCCGTACGTATTGAGGTTTTACACGCATTCTCCCATATATCTTCCCAGTCCTCCCTTGTTATTTCAGTCTGGAAATCCAGAGCCCACTGATCCATGTATTTAGGGTTTGGGGTATCTTTTTAAGGGTTAGCCTCTGGTACAGAGATGATATCAAACCTCTTTTATATTTTTTTGTTTTACATAAATCTTCAAATCATGTATATCTAGGAAATACCTCATCATAGAAGCCCTGACACACAAAATGCCGGACCTGCATATACCTACACAGCTCAATTTGGGGCAGACCAGACCTTCTCATCATTTCCTCGAAAGACATTTGCTTGTCTTCTCCTACCTCCAGAATTCCTCTATGTCTCCAAATTTCATAACCCAGACCCTTAAAACCTGGGACAAACCCTGGATTAACGACAGGGGCGCGAGCCTAGAAGGGGTTGAAATAACCTTATACTTCTTTTTTGCCATCTGCCAAATTTTCTAAGTAAATCCAATTACTGACGGCTCTGACTGTCCCCCGGGCCCCTTTGCCATAGATTTTCAGATCTGTGTTAAGCAGTGAGATTGTCCTATAGCTACCACAAAATAAAGATCTTTTGCCTCTTTAGGGATCACCACAATATTGACCTTCGTCATCTGTGGGGAGATTTGTTTTCTGCTGAGAAAATCATTAAATAGATCCAGCAGACAAGGCCCTAGAATTCCTATAACATTTTTATAGTACATTCAGACCTGCTTCCTCCCCTCTCTGGAAGATGTACTGCTGGCTACAGGTAACAGATGCATGCATACCTGTGAGGATTCGGGAGAACTGAGTGTCCGCGATGGTGTGGAGAAACAGGACAGGCTTTTGGTGATCTTAGGGTCCTTCTCTCGTAGGTGCCAGCGCCTCCAGCCACTGCAGGTTCCAGCATAGCAGGAGACAGACCCAGCAATGGAAATGTGTGTTTCCATTTGGTTACTATTATATACCACTTTGGAAGTTTAATTCACACACTTCTGCTCCTCTATTCACCCTTTGTTCATCTGCAGCTACACTATTGCCTTGTAATGTGACACTATAGTTAGCTTACTTTGGGTATAGAGACGAGTTGCAAGTTAGAGATTTCACTGCATGTCTCTTGCATACTTTTGATTCTTTATTGTCTCATTTTTATGCAGGCACTTGCTTTGTGCAGTATGTAGCCATTTGCTTGTGCCACATTTCACACGTTTTGATTTACTGCTGCTCATTATTTTTAAGCTGTGCCTGTAGCTGGGTGGGAGTGTTCTGCTATCTGGTATAGCTGTGCGGTTTACTTTTGATGGTAGTCAGTTTAGCCATATTGTGGGCAGATATTAGACACACATTTATGTAATTACTCTTCTTACCCACATTCATTTTGTTTGCACCATCAGCTCTACATTGTGCCAGAGACGGTCCACTAAATGTTTTTTTAGTGTTTTTATACTTGTTTCTCAGTATTTTTCTTCGTCCATTGTCTATTTAATAAAAGGAATTATTTGGTACCCACTTTAAAGAGTGCCCCAGATTGGAGTTTCTGTAGGTCTTGTCTTGCGAGACCTACTACTTTTTCTCATGTGTTTATAGTGTCAACTTTATCATTTACAAGGAATCCAATGAGGTACAAAAGCGGAGCACAGCAGGAAAAATAGAATACATGTGTAGCCAGGTCCCCTCTGTCCCGCGACCCCCCTCCTCGTTACCTCCGCTGCTGGGGGTCACTCGATAGACCCGCCGGCACTTCTGGAGGGTGGGGGCCATGCAGGGAGAGCTTTGGCGCTCCGGAGGTTCCCGGCGGCTCCCGTGCAGGGCGCCGCCATCTTGAATGAGTGTGCTCATGCACAGTAGGCTCCGGCGGCCCCGACGAGTTGCGCATGCGCAATGGCAGCCCGCGAAACCCTAGCCTACCAGGGAAGGCTCTTGGACGGGACTACGAGTCCCATGAGCCTTAGGGGACCCCACGTGACGCCAGGGAGCCAATAGGGCTTAGGATCTCCCTGCTGAGGAGAGTTGGATACATTTTGCGTGCTGAAGGAGCCCACGGCAGTCAGGACATGGGACAAGGGGGTTATGCTGTGGACACGGTGTGGGGGTACACGGTGGTTGGCACGGGTATACGCTCCTAGCGGGAGTGACTGACACTTGAGACTTTGGTACCGTTACTGAGTTGCTAATATATATATATGGTTAGTGTGTTGTGTTATTGAGGTTGCATATAGTAAATGGTTATACCTATACTCCAGTGTATGTGATTACTATATGCGTGTCCTGTGTAGGGTACATTCTATACTCCTAGAATCCTGCATAGGTGGAGGCGCTGATCAAGAGACGTTCCAGAGAGCACCCCAGGTTCCCAGCAAGCGGAGGCTCAGGCCCCTGGTGAACCTGCAGGTGTACGCACCACACCTGGTAACCCATAGGTTTCCACCCACACACACTATATCTGTGATTGGGATAGAGGGAATACTCGTTACACATGTATTGTAGCCCTTCTTTTTTTGCTGCTGTGCTCCGTTTTTTCACCTCATTGGATTCCTTGTATCACGTCTTCAGTGTGAGGCACACACACGGAATGGACAGCATCTTACTGTGAGGGATCTTACCTTCTTCCATGTTATGGTCGTCAGACAGTGGGAGTAAGACTGTTGGATATCACTACATTTATACGTGCAGCTCGAGGGTGAGTGTCCACGTTGGAGGAGAACCAGCCAGCACTGTTTGTTGACAGTTGCTGACTGCATTATCTACCATTAGGACTTTATGTTTATACACACACCCCCTCAATTATGAGACAGACATTATACTCTATGATGCATTGACAAGTCCTTCTCTTCAAGCAAGTTTATATACTTTACCAGTCAACAGTAATCCTGATTTGGAAGCACTGAATAAACGGAACTCTGTTTCCTTTTCACTAACTTTATAATTTTTTCCGTTAAATATTCTTGCTTTTCCATTATAATGCTATTGAAATTAGCTGTCCTCTAATCGTGGCCTTATGTGCCTCCCATAGAGTCGCTGTTGATTCTACAGACCCATTGTTAGACTGAAAAGAATTTCTAAGCGAGTCTCCAGTTTGTGTGCTAATCTGCAGATAATTTAGTAACGGGTCATTCATCTTCCAATTAAATTATTGAATCTTGGCGAATGGTGGGTCAATCAGGATTGCCACTGGGGCGTGGTCCTACCACATGATAGGCCTATATCTGAGTGGACCAATACTTCCAGGATTTTTTGAGATATTATCGATTCTAGAATACGAATTGTGTGGGAGCGAATAGAAGGAATAATCTCTCTGCCCTTTATGCGAGCAACGCCAGGCGTCCAACAGACCAAATTCTTTGATTAGCAATCTAAATTTCTTAGCTACACTGTATGTCATTGCAGAGTGTGAAGGCCCTGAATGTGTGGACTTGTCCACATCCGGGTCCGGGACCATATTGAAATCGCCTCTTAAAATATATCGGTTCTCAGTTATTCCCCCATTGACTCCAATGTTTCCCTTAGAAAATCAATTTGTCCCTCGTTAGGCGCGTATATATTCACTAGTGTAATATGTAGACCTGAGAGAAAACCATGGACCACAAGTGACCTCCCTCCTTGGTCTCTCTTGACCTAAAGTGTCGCTGCTCAAGTAGCGATACACTACCCTTAAAACCTAGCTTGTTGGTGGCTCTTGAGGACTGTTTGGCCACCACAGGTCTATCGATTGCCATGAGCTGGGGGCGTTTAGAGCACTAACAGACATTTTTTAAAGATGTAGCAATGTTATTGCCCAGTTAACACAGAATAATGAACAAAAAAAAGGAATCTGTAAATCAACATTTTAATCGTTTCTCCTTTATTTAATTGTTATGTTCCTGGGAAACTAAATTAGTTCACAATCTGGTCAGGAACTACAACTCTGCCTTATCTTCCTCTCTTGATCTTCATGCCCCACTTTCTATCTGCCGTCCTCGCCCTTCTAACCCCAGTCCCTGGCTAAACTCCCACACACGCATGCTGCGTTCCTCCACTCGTTCCTCTGAATGCCTCTGGAGGAAATCTCACACGCTCACAGACTTCATTCACTACAAATTTATGCTATCCTGTTTCAACTCAGCCCTCTCTCAGGCTAAACAAACCTACTTTTCATCACTAATCAACACACACAAGTCTTACCCACGCCGACTCTTTTCTGTCTTTGACTCTCTACTCAGACCACCCTCAGCTGCCTCCTCTTCTTCCTCCATCTCACCTCAGGACTTTGCTGACTTTTTTTAAGGAAAAGGTGGAATCCATACGTCAGAGCATCCCATCTGTTGCCTCCTCCCATCCCACACTGCTTCCCAACTCTCCTCCTGCCTTTCTTGACTCTTTCTCCGCTATCTCGGAGGATGTGTCACTGCTGATCTCCTCTTCTCCCTCTACCACTTGCCCTCTTGATCCCATTCCCTCCCATCTCCTAAAACCTCTTGCTCCTTCTATAATCCCTATGCTCACACAGATCTTTAACTCTTCCCTCTACTCTGGTACCTTTCATCCTCCTTCAAGCATGCAACTGTTATACCATTACTCAAAAACAGCAAGCTTGGCCCTACCTGTCCTTCTAACTATCGACCTGTCTCCTCCTGCCTTTTGCCTACAAACTCTTTGAACGTCTTGTATTCTCTCGATTGCTACACTTTCGCAACACATATTCTCTTCTAGACCCTCTACAATCTGGCTTCCGCACTGCTCACTCTACTGAAACAGCCCTCACTAAAATAACTGACGACCTCCATGCTGCCAAAGACAGAGGTCATTACACTCTGCTCATATTACTTGACCTCTCTGCAGCATTTGACACCGTGGACCATCCTCTTCTCCTTCACATTCTCCATACTCTTGATATTCGGAATAAAGCTCTATCCTGGATCTCCTCTTACCTCTCCCATTGTACTTTCAGTGTCTCATTTGCTAACACCTCCTCCTCCTCTATTGATCTCTCTGTGGGGTTACCCCAGGGCTCTATCCTGGGACCCCTCTTTTCTCTTTACACACTCTCTCTAGGTGACCTAATTACATCTTTTGGGTTTAAATATCACCTCTATGCTGACGATACACAAATTTACCTTTCAACCCCTGACCTTACACCTGCTATACAGACCAAAGTTTCTGAACGCCTCTTTGGAATATCATCCTGGATGGCCAGCCTCCGACTAAAACTTAACATGGCAAAAACAGAGCTCCTTATACTTCCTCCCAAACCTGGCCCTACTACTTCCATCCACATTACTATTGGAAATACGATCATTCACCCAGTAGCCCAAGCACGCTGCCTAGGGGTTACACTTGATTCCTCTCTCTCATTCTCCTCTCATATTCAAAACGTTTCTAAAACTTGACGCTTTTTCCTCCGCATTATCACAAAGATACGCCCTTTCTTCTGTTACTCGACTGCTAAAACTCTGACTCAGGCCCTCATTCTCTCATGTCTCGATTACTGCAACCTCCTGCTGTCCAGCCTTCCTGCCTCTCACCTGTCTCCCCTACAATCTATCCTAAACGCTGCTGCCAGAATCACTCTACTCTTTCCTAAATCTGTCTCAGCATCTCCCCTCCTGAAATCCCTCTCCTGGCTTCCGATCAAATCCCATATCTCACACTCAATTCTCCTCCTCACTTTTAAAGCTTTACATTATTCTGCCCCTCCTTACATCTCAGCCCTAATTTCTCGCTATGGACCATCCCGACTCTTGCGTTCTTCTCAAGGATGTCTTCTTTCTACCCCTTTTGTATCTAAAGCTCTCTCCCGCCTTAAACCTTTCTCACTTTCTGCCCTGTACCTCTGGGATGCCCTTCCCCTCAATACCCGACTAGCACCCTCTCTATCCACCTTTAAGACCCACCTTAAGACACATCTGCTTAAAGATGCATATGAATAGCACTGGATAATCAGGGACACATGATACATAAAGCTTGGCCCCCTGCAGACGCACTTACTAGAATTCCCTCCTACTGTCTCTGTACGTTCTCCCTACCTACCAATTAGATTGTAAGCTCCTCGGAGCAGGGACTCTTCCTTAATGTTACTTTTATGTCTGAAGCACTTATTCCCATGACCTGATTTATATTAGTTGTTATTAATATGATATGTATTACTACTGTGGAGCGCTATGTACATTTATGGCGCTATATAAATAAAGACATACAATACAATACAAGTATACATATTTCAAAATGTATTGCAAGTAATTTTAAATATTTTATTTAGTGCAAATTTACTTTACAGTGTATTCATACACCATATTCATGAAGAACAAAATCATCAGTTCATAAAGTATATTTACACATATTTCAGAAATATAAAAATTGACACATTTTATTTCTAACAATTCTACAACCCCAACCAACATCCCGTGTGAATGAACTGTACCGTTCCATACACTTAAAACACTATAAAGGAAAAATGCCCCCATTTTGTCATCAACTCATGTCAAAACTATATACAAGGACAAAATTGTGCCCTTCAGCACAAGGGTTAAACTGTGTTTGTGCAAAGACCCTATCTTCCCGTACCACTCCCTTCCAGATCTGTGGTCACCTGTCTCTACAAGTGACAACCTTGAGTTAAAGCTGGGTTCCCAACTTTTTTTTCACATTGTGAATCCCTGCACGAAAAAATTTGGTCTGTAAACCCCTACAATAGGGAGTGAGGTACACCGGGCAGAGCACGTCACGCCAGTGGAATGATTTAGCACCGAGAAAGAAAGTGGGGAGGGAAGGGGAGAAAGTGGGGAGGGAAGGGGAGAAAGTGGGGAGGGTGAGGAGAAAGTGGAGGGCCGAAGAGAAAGTGGGGGGGAGGAGAAAGTGGGGAGGGGGAGGAGAGAACGGGAAGAAAAAACCAGTGGTGCTAGAGCAGGCAAGAGAAACAGAGGGGAGTAGGAAGAGCAACAGAGGGGGGGAGCAAGAGAAACAGAGGGGGGGGGGGAGCAAGAGAAACAGAGAGGGGGAGCAAGAGAAACAGAGAGGGGGGACCAAGAGAAGCAGGGG
Organism: Ascaphus truei; assembly: GCF_040206685.1. Lineage (NCBI taxonomy): Eukaryota > Metazoa > Chordata > Amphibia > Anura > Ascaphidae > Ascaphus > Ascaphus truei. The sequence goes on from NC_134490.1 coordinate 84,043,208, forward strand.
ACCAAGAGAAAAAGAGGGGGGGGGGCAAGAGAAAGAGAGGGGGAGCAAGAGAAACAGATGGGGGGAGAGAAACAGATGGGGGAGAGAAACACAGAGGGGGAAACAGAAACAGAGGGGGCAAGAGAAACAAATGGGGGGAGAGAAACAGATGGGGGAGAGAAACACAGAGGGGGAAACAGAAACAGAGGGGGGAAGAGAAACAAAGGGGAGAAGAGAAACAGATAGGGAAGAAGAGAAACAGACAGGGGAGAAGAGAAACAGAGAGGGGAGAAGAGAAACAGAGAGGGGGAGAAAACGGAGAGGGGGGCAAAAAGTAGAAGAGAGTGGAGAGGGGAAGAAAAAAGCATAGGGGAGGGGACAGACATACTACAAAGTCAAGCAAGTGGGTTTGGCAGCGCAACAGCCAAATGAGGCATTGGATTGGGCCTCGCAGAGATGATGTGCACGGCAGAGGCATGGGGAGCGAGGCTACGTGACTGTCTATGCCTGGGCCTGGCACACCATTCCCCCCCCCCTCTACCACAGGCCACCTCTAATTGGCTGGGCAGTGCTAATTAAAACAGCAATAGATTTTCTTCAGCCCCCGCTGGCGTCATCACAACTATATTTTTGGAAACCCCTTCGACACATCTCCCCAACCTCAGGGTGAGCACGAAACAATGTTTGGGAATCACTGAGTTAAAGCAAAGATTACTATTGAATACACAGTCACCCACTTAGGAGGGGTTTATTTTCTTTTGTCTAACGGTGTTCTTCCAGATACATCACACACTTTAGCCATATTACATAATCATGATATTATCGCTATATATAGCATACATAAAAGCAAAAATGAGAATAACGTTGCTTCAGAATACTGCAAAAGTGTATATACTATGAAATATGGTAGAACGGTGAAGAGGAACAATTATAAAGGCATACAGTAGGTGGACATTTAGATCATTAGCGAGATTCGATCATTCAAGTCAATTTTACTTATGTGTTGGCTGCAAAAATAGGCTTTCAAGAAGATATGAGAGCAATGCAGCCAACGCTACAGAGGCTGTGCTTTTTCTCTGTAAATATTCATATGCAAAAATACCCGTTTATTCTTTAGTAAAACATCATTTTGAAAACGATCACTAGATGTTCCAAAATACTATTGTATTTTTACTTCCCCCCAAAAAGCCGTTCTTTCCAAAATGTGATGCCAGTCCATCAGGTATTTTTATTTTGTTCACGTTTTTTGACATTAATATTCTGAAGGTTTTTTCCACGAATGTAATCGTTATCGTAGTTCTTATTGAAGAATCACCGGTTGTGGCTGATATTTCCTGAATGATCCAAATTGGTAGTTACTAGCTTAATGATTGCTTCGGCATCTCTCTGCCATCCTTTTTCTTTAAGACGTTTTATAAGTTCTTGAAATGCTCCGTTCCTCCCATGACCATCATACCAGCATTGAAGCAAGGCGTACTTCTGCTCATGATGGTTGGGATTGTCCGCTTTGATCGCTTCTATTCTAGCTTCGCTTACACGCTGTTTTCGTGTACAATATAGCAAATGCTCGATTTTCAGTCGTTCCACAATATCCTGCATGTGTGGCTCTAAATCAATGTCTAAACAGAAGGGGGAAAAATGATTAAAATAACATAAGAGGAGATGTGTGTGTATGTATATATGTATATATATATATATATATATATATATATATATATATATATATATATATATATATATAGCTCAACCCCATTATAGCGCGATCCACTGCAACACAAGTCCGCTTATAACGCGGTCTGAGCATGGCTCACGATTTGAAAACCTCAATTTTGCAGCGCGAGAACTTAATGACATCTAGATCTCTCCTAACTATTATTAAAAAAAAAATTTCATTAAGAAATTATACCATATCATAAAGGAATCGAACCCAGGACCTTTCATATGCTAGTTAAGGATTGTACCGCTACACCACTGGGACTGTGTGATGTAGTATATCTGTGCACTGTGGCAATGTGTTGTACAGGATAAATATATTTATAGGGTATGTCTTGTCACACCAAGCAAATGGTGTAGAGGTAAGAGGTAAGACATTGGTATCTGAGTTCGATCCCTGCATGTGTACTATACAAAATGTATTAATGTTCAATTCCCACATGGTGTGTGTATGTGTCCGGTAGTCAATAAAGCATTGAATTGAATGTTTAAAAAAAAATGACGCTGTGCACGACAGCTGCAGAGAGAAGAGCACGTGGACACAGCCATATAGAGAGAGGAGAGAGCTGACATCTGCAATGAGGAGAGAGATCTAAATGTAGGCTGACCAGGTGTCCTGGTTTAGCTGGGACAGTCCCGTTTTTTTAATGGCTGTCCCGGTTTTTTAATGCCTGTCCCGGCTGCCCCACATTATTTTAAATGTCCCGACTTTTTGTCGCTGTTCCGGATTTGGTCATCAGAGCAGGGGGGCAGCAGAGAGCACAGAATGCAGGAACAGAGGAGAGCAGGAGGAGAGGGGAGGCCAGTGTGACAGCAGAGGGTGGGGGCAGGGTCTGACAGCAGAGGGTGGGGGCGGGGTCTGACAGCAGAGGGTGGGGGCAGGGTCTGACAGCAGAGGGTGGGGGCAGGGTCTGACAGCAGAGGGTGGGGGCGGGGTCTGACAGCAGAGGGTGGGGGCGGGGTTAGCTGCAGAGGGTGGGGGCGGGGTCTGAGAGCAGAGGGTGGGGGCGGGGTTAGTGTAAGCGGAGCCTCAGCAGTGAGAGCCGGAAGTGAGGTGCCTGCTGCCAGTCACGATGGCTTCCCCCCCCCACATGCTCCAGAGTGACAGGTAGGAAATAGAGAATGTGAGTGTGTCACTGGCTCTGTGTGTGTGTCACTGGCTCTGTGTGTGTGTCACTGGCTCTGTGTGTGTGTGTGTGTGTGTGTGTGTGTGTGTGTGTGTGTGTGTGTGTGTGTGTGTGTCTGTGTGTCTGTGTGTGTGTGTGTGTGTCACTGGCTCTGTGTGTGTGTGTGTGTGTGTGTGTGTGTGTGTGTGTGTGTGTGTGTGTGTGTGTGTGTGTGTGTGTGTGTGTGTCACTGGCTCTGTGTGTGTGTGTGTGTGTGTGTGTGTGTGTGTGTGTGTGTGTGTGTGTGTGTGTGTGTGTGTGTGTGTGTGTCACTGGCTGTGTGTGTGTGTGTGTGTGTGTGTGTGTGTGTGTGTGTGTGTGTGTGTGTGTGTGTCACTGGCTCTCTGTGTGTGTGTATGTGTGTGTCAGTGGCTCTGTGGGTGTGGGTGTGTTGGTGGCTCTGTGGGTGTGTGGGTGTGGTTCTGTGGGTGTGTGTCAGTGGCTCTGTGTGTGGGTCAGTGGCTCTGTGTG